>NW_026249864.1:909204-913280 GCF_024043165.1 Alternaria incomplexa | reverse complement strand
TTTTTAAAAAATATCACCACCCCCCCCCCCCCCCTGCTCACCCGCGGGACTACGTCAAAACCCTATTTCTCACGTCGGACCCCAACTTGCGCATGTCTTTCACGGTCTACCTATATGTTCTATTTCACCTGCGCCACGATGACTCTCTTTCCGCTTAACGCAGACGTTGCACCATCGTCTCACACGATGCCTCCACAGCTCACTCCCCGTCCCTCTGGTGCCCCTAGACCGCCTATAACGTACAGTCGCCGTTCCGCTACTTCACGCAATGCAGATGCGACCAGCAACATAGTCAAAGACGAAGCGAAGCGTGAAGAGACCCTCAAAGGGATCGTTCTCAGCGCCCACGGCGGTAATGACTTCTACGAGAATGCGGCGCGACGAGCGACCAGGATCGACTACTGTTTACAAAACGTCGCAAGGCAGAGCAAAACGGGGTCACACACCATCTCTTCTTTGAAAGCTGGAAAGAGAGCGGAACAGTCGGAATCTCCACGTGCCGCGGGAAATGACAACGCCAGCGACGAAGACGAGGAGGACATTGCTGAAGCTATTGCACGCTCTCTGGGCAAGACAATTGAAGATCGTAACGTTGTGCGCCCCTTCCCCTCGGTACATGACGACTCCAACATCGCCGAAACGAAGATCTTGTCGCTATTGGCAGCTTCTGAGCCAGCGAAGTCTACTGCTGGGTCTAGCTCATACGGATCTACCGGCAGCGGCTCTACGTCTGGTTCGACTCCGCCACACACTCCACTCCATGCTCTCCTCAACCACATCAGATCAGCTGCGAAGAACGTACAAGAGCTCGATACCAACGAGCTGGCCAGACGTGCTCCTGAGCTAACATTCATCATGAACAGTTGGCAGAACACCGTAGCCAAGGTTCTCTCACCGACCGAGGCTGCCGAGCTCAAGCGAATCCAGGACATCCAAGGCCATCTAGATTACGACCAAGCCCTAGAAGAGAAGTGTCGAAAGAAGTTGAACGCGCTCGGGAAGCGATGCGGAGCCCAGGTGCTCCAGATGGAACAAGGCCATCAAAAGGAGTTGATGAAGCAAAAGGAGATGTATGAGGCTTACATCTCACAACACATGGCGAAGCCGCCTACTCCTCGAGCTCCAGCTTTAGTACGACCGGCGTTCGTTTTCACTGCTGGCGGCCGAGGTTTTCCCGAGCAGCAGCAGATGTCCTCGTCCTCGAATCCGGGTCCTCCGTCCGATGAGGGACCGGGTTGGGCTCGCAAGAGGGCTAGACTATCGTAAGGACGGGGTTAAATCATGTGGCGTGACGTGGCGTCTACAGATCTGCTTGCAGGTTTGGAGAGTAGCGGTTATATCTAGTTGCTGGTGACAGTGGCTTTGAATGAGATACAGATGAGCATTCCAACATACCCTTGAGCATATTGTGACCGTCGTGCGATACATCAATGAGGCTGATCTCATAACCTGGAGGTACTCACGGCGTTTCTCATAATCAAGACTTACCGCAGAGACTCGTGTACACCCCCGAGCTGCTGTGTGGTAACGTACAACACGACGTAGAAGATAGCGACTATGTCCCAGCTATACTATCCTTACGCTCAGCAATCCCCATGACATAGTAAATGCCTGCAGCATACCATCCACGAGACCACATCTGTACTGTACCGAGTGTGTTTGATCAACCTCACTAACGTGTTAATGTGGCTAGGTACCCCCACAGTTGGGGTGGTTCCCTATTTGCAAAACGCCTGGGGTTTCGCGGTTTCGGAAGACGCAACGAAAGAACAGTGGAACGCGGCGCATGCCGTTTTGCGCATCATGAAGCGAAAGCATTGTGTAGGTTTATTTTTGGGGGTAGTGGATTTGAGTCCTCGGATCGTGTCGGGCCGTTTGGTAGATGTGGAAGGGTGGAAATGGTGGTGGGTTGCATGTCGGGCTTGCGATAGCCACTGACCTGTAGGGTCCGAGGATGCCTTCGCCCTTTGATGTACACCTGTATTAAGTTTACTGTGATGGCTCGTTAGACTCATGTGAAGATAACGTTCTTCTATTGCCGAGTGTAAAATGACGCTGGCAGAAGCAAGCAAATTGCGGCCGACTTACCTATCCTTTGACCGCGCAATCTACCTAGGTATCTTCTGTACCCAACAGCCCCTGCGCAAGATAGGAGGAGTGAGATTGTAATCGACCCTTTTCTTTGCTTTTCAAGTCCAAAGCATGGCATGTGAGTTCAATGTTGGCGTGGCATGGCATGGCATGTGCATACCTATTGCCGGCGCGTCACCGTCGCGCCTCTATCATGCACACCTGCCTACCTAGGTACGACCAAAACGACACAAACTTTGCAACCCGACGCGAAGAGCAGCACTTTTGTAAATGCACGACCCATGCGACGTGTAAGATCGCTGTCCACTATAGCGGCATCCTGCAGAAGTCTCGCAGCTTCGTACCTGACGATCATAACCAACCAAACCCAGTCATACCTGTCAAGCCAAAAGTGCGTATTGGCGGCACCGGCGACAGCTTGGCGGCGACACGTTGATGACACAGCCCAGATGCATGCCACCCGCGTCCCCCAGCGAGTTCGCGGCTGTAAGACGATTCGTGGCATGGGCTTGCGAGTACTGCGACCCTTTTGGTTGCATCTCATCATTAGCCCCGCTGAAGGTCGTTTCAAAGCAGCAACCCACCCATGTCGCGCCATCGTTGCGGAGCGCATCCGATGCACCTTGTAGCACATATCTCCTTCTCACATCTCTAGTCTTTGGATATTTTGGCACTCTTGCAATTCTTCTTCCCCTCTCTATACGTCTTTTGGTTTCTTCGTATGGCCTATTGAAAGCTTTCGTGGCGTTGTCATCGCCATGGAGTCACGCCAATACATCTCTACATCTCCTTGTAGATGTTTGCTGTCCGTGACAAAGAGACAAACTCCAGACTTTGTGCTTGATGCACCAACCTGTCCGTTTGTGCAATAGGTACGCAAACCCGTGACCGTATAATCTACGTCCGTACGACGCGCGCAGACAATCATGAGACTCGGTGGCTCACAAGACGATAAGGCTCAGTCACAAATACACCCCACGGCTGTCATAAGAACATTTGAAACACCGAGTCAAGTGTTCCCCAAAGACAAATTACACACATACGCGCACTACGCCATACACACAGGCATAGCCCAAAGCTAATTCCTAATCGTCGTCCGGTCCAACAAACCCGGCAATGTATACAGCTATCGCGCTCATAGCCCTCTTACTTACCATTGCCACCACTACAACCACCATCTCAGCCTTACCAACACATCTTCTTTCCCGGCGCGGTCTTCCTGGTGCCTACTACACCTGCACCAAATCCAACTTCGCCGGCGAATGCAGCTGGACGCAACCCAACACGGAATGCCACATCCAAGGCAGCCCCGGCGGTATCGCATCACTCGGACCTGATCAAGGCTCTACGTGCGCCCTCTACCAGAACTTTTCGTGTACAGGCGACATTCTTCAGAAGCTGACGTTCCCCGGTATCGCAATCGGCATGCCCAAGTTCGGAAGCTTTAAGTGTATTGAGCAGGGCAGCTCTGGCGGAAGCAGGAAAGAGGTGGAAGAGGCTGGAGTTCTCGCGGAGTTGGATGCTGCGGATTTGGCAGTCGAGGATTTTGGTATCAAGAGTGTGGCGATGGATGGGAGGGAGGAGGGTATGATTGGGTTGCAAAAAGGGGTTTACTATTGATCGTGCCTTCTGTTCTTGGTAAAGAGTCTTGGGGAAGAGGGAGTTGGTTTCGATGGGGAGGATGTGTGGTCATGATTTCTTCAATTCGTGTTCTTATCATTTGGAAGAGGGGTGGCGTCGCTGTTCTGAGGTTACCACTGATGGCTTTATGGTTATTAGTAATACCTGGTTCTTTAAGAGTGAAACCAGTCCCCTATTACTCATCAGACATATTGATATTATTACTCACAACAGTCGTTGTCATAGTACTGCGGCTCCCGAGCGATGAGATAGTAGGTATTGGGTCAACCACCGTTACCGAATATGGGGGGGGGGGGGGGGGGGGGGGTGCGGGGGGGGGGGGGGGGGGGGGGGGGGGGGGGGCT